>NC_056726.1:1598270081-1598292581 GCF_019279795.1 Protopterus annectens | reverse complement strand
ACATTGCACATGGCTTGGCAGTTGATGGTGGGGTATCCCTTGCAGTTTATGTAGTGCCTACCCTGCTCACCGGGTGGTGACTTGATGTGTATGTGCGTGCAGTCTATTGCATTCAGTACCTACGGGTATTCTGCCACATGGTGGAAGAGACGCATATTGCTGGACAACTCCTCCTGCATTTGTGGGAAGTATATCTGCTCACTGGCATGTGGTAACATGGCATTTGGAACTGGTGGAGTACCCTGGATGCTGATATCTGTGAGATCCCCATGATATCCCCAGCTGGCCTTTGAAAGGTACCTGTGGCTAGTATTCTCAGGCTTACACATACCTTGGTATCCACTAGGATGGGTTCCCCTCTGTTTTTTCTGGCTCTGAGGCGTGGCCGGCAGAGCTCCAAAAGTTGCTGTAGGGTGTCCCTGTCCACCCTGTAATGGTCTACTATCTCCAGATCATGTAGCCCCTGGTAGGTCACTCTGGGTCTGAACACTCTTCTCCTCCTCTGGTCTCTGTGGTGGTTGTCAGCATCATCCTCCTCACCACCTTCAGTCTCCATCACATACTGGTGGATCAAAGCAACGGCAGCCCCTAACATGTATATATTAAAACTTCCCCGTTTGTATACCCCAATGGTGCAGTGTGTATGGGAAAACACAAGTGGGTGTGAGGTGCTTTTACACTTTGTACTATTGTGCTATAGATGCTGCTGATGTAATTGGCTGTGTGTGAGCAGTTTCACCTGCAAGGTATCTTACTTATGGGTTTTACATTGCTTACTGCAAGTGTGGGGGCTGTAGTGTGGAGTTATACTTGCCTGGCTTGACTTATCTGTTGTCCTTTAATTCCCTTTTAAACCTAGATCCCCTCACATTGTCAGGCATGCATCCACCTGCTAGCTTTATTGTCTTGTACTTTCCCTACCCAGTCGTGTGTTGCATAGCGTGTTATGTAGCTGAAATAATGCAATTCTACTTTATTCTGCTGTGACACTTTACTGTTTTCTTTCCAGTACAGCCCCTCTCCTTTCCTGTTCTGTGGGTAACTGCTAGCAGCCTTGTTAGATGTTGCCAATAGCCCACTGTAGGTTCCTAGGTGTTAATTGCTCATTTGTACACCAATTTCCCTGCTGCAGCATTTCCTTATTTTTTCATATATCCTTCCTGTTCCAGCTCTGGTGCGCGCTGCACATACCCCTTTACCGGGTTTAAGCACATTTTAATCTCAGTTCACATGCATACTCAGTTACCTTGTGTACTCTCAGCTAGCCAAAGCTAAAGCCAGTTAAACACACCCCTTTCCTTTTGCTTTGCTTAGCTGCGGGCAGACTGGATTGGCATTGCTCCAATTTGCTTGTAGAAAAGGTGACACATCCCTCTCTTGTTGTCATCTTTATCTCATGGTCACACCTCGGTGTTATAACACTACACCGTGAGGTGCATCCTTACACCGGGGGTAGAATCTGTGATTCAGTATAACTCTTCTCATTTGCATTGGATTGCCTACTAATTCCTAGAAACCGTGCATAACACTAACACAGCCGCTTAACAACCCTTGCGCCATGGTGTGGTGTAACATGTCTGCCATTGACTATTATGGGGAAATCATGCTATGTGTTACATTGCAGTTTTATTTTCTTTTTTTCTATTTTTCTTACGATCCCGTTTGCGCGCTGCTGCCCCGTGCTTTAAACTTCCCGATAGTGCGAGCACAAATATTACTGTTGATTTTACGTTTTGTACATTTTATTTTATGCCAATGGCTATATATTTAGCAATCGGCATATATTAACAATATAATACATGTGTTTGGCTGGCTGACATGACTCTGATTTTATGTTTGCAGTAAAGTAAACCGTTTTTTTACGGTTTACATTTCTGCATGCTTATACTACGCCAGCACCACTTCCTGGATCACTAACTACCCTCATTTGCATGCTACACTGCTGCAAATGGGGTAATTTGCATACAGGTGCCGAGAGCTATGCTGGTGTAGTGTACACAGGTAGTGCATGTGAAAACAGCTCTTACCTGCATTGTTCAGTGGCTGTATTTGGTGTTGGAACACCAACGCTACTCCTGCTCCTGGCGCAAGCTTCCTGAATCCCGGGGAAAGTGTTTTAGTAATGTAACAAGATGTATATAAACAGGCAACTTTTTCTTTTTACCTTCATAACAATGCAACAAAGAAATGAAATGTATTTAAAATATATAAAGCTTGCATCTATGCTTTTCTGTACAGTATAAGACTATGCATAAAGAATGCATAGGATATGTAAATGTTTTGTACTGGAAATACAGCTTAGTGCAACGTGTAATATGTGATATTTTTCTCTTGAGGCAGGTAATTGTTACTGAAGAGCTCTTTTGTTTGACTCTATTTAGTATGGAAGCCAGTATCAAACATTCTTCTAAGTAGCTTGGCTGAGCAGGAAAGAACTGGTTACTTAAAGCATTATATCATAACATTTTCCAGAAAGGCTGCTTGTCTACAGTTTGAATATGAGTAACAATTCCGAAGGGCAGACACTCAGACCAACAGGAATGATCATGTCAATCATGTAGAAGATAAGGGGATTTGCTTGGGAAGATTTGTGTAAATTGTATATCTCCCACTGTTGACCCATGTTGAAACACCTCTCCCAAAGTTAAGTGGCTGATGGTGGCTTTGCTGTAAAGATCCGCCTGTTGTTTTGAAGACATATACTTGAATTCATGTCCCCTTACACTTTGCACCGAGTGTGTGCATGACAGGCAGCAATGAACACGATAATTTGTATTCATTAAACAGCCCTGTATGACGCACCCAGCTTCCAAATAAGTGTAAGTGGCAGAATATTGGAATGAAGTCATAAGCATGTGAAATATATGCTAATGAAGCATTCAACATGGCTGAGTGATTCAGGACTATATAAAATCCATGCTATACTCCTTTCTGGCCTCATTTCAAATAGTCTTTAGAATACTGCCACAAACACACTTAGAAAAAAATGCTAGGTGCTGCTGCTGCTATCATTAACCTGCATGTGCAACAGGTTTTAATACAAGGTGCTGCTGCCACCAGACCTGAGCCTAGAAAAAGAAGAGTGTTCATACCACATGTGACATATCATGACTTCAAGATACAGAAAGAGTAGAATGCGAAAGGGCAGACAGGGATACCTTGGAAGAAATATGCAATCTCTGATGCCCTTGGAAAATCATGGGGAACCTATCCCAGTGGAAGCCAAGGTAGGTGTAGCATTGTAAGTACTAGCTACAGTCACTTTTCAGAGATCCACAGGGAATATATTAAGGGTGTTACAGGCCTTTGCCTCTAGAATATTACACCAATGTCTAAATGCAATGCTACAACATATAAGGGATCATAAATGGTTTCCACATACCCCAGAGAAGAGATCTACCACCATGCAACAATTATATGCCATAGTATACTTCCCTGAGGTTCTGGGGGTCTAGGTAGTACACACACTGAAATAAAAGACCTACCTGTTGAGCAGTAAAGGGGGTACACCAAAAGAAATGGATATCACATTATCATCTGTCAGCTGGTCTGTAAAGCCCTAGGGATCGTCTACAATGTGTGTACAGGTAACCTTGGCAGTTTTCATGACTCACACATATGGCACACTTGTGACCCATATGAAAGGTTTCTATGGGTGATTTTCCACAAGAGCATCTAGTGGGGGTGCAGGTTATGCACTGGAACCTTGGCTCATGGCACCCATGAGAAACCCACACAACCCAACTGAGCAAGGTTACAATGATACACATGCTTAGACTAGGAATATTACATAGCTTGTGTTCGGCTTGCTCAAATCAAGGTTCCAATGTCTAGACACATCTGGTGGTGCCAGCAGTATGACTCAGCTGCCTCTTGGCTAAAATACTTAGAGTCAGTGTCATGCTGCACAATATAATTGTCAAGAAACAGCTAAAGCAAGGACAGCAAGTCCCCAGCATCAGGGTCTATATTACATCAATGAACAATTAAATGTTTGAATTTGTAAAGGTCGATCTTTACAGATTGGACATTGAAATGTTCAAAAATGTTTAAAAATTACAAAAAAAAAAAAACAAGGTGACAAAAAAAACTAAGGGGTGTAAGCAGGGTGTCAAGCCCCTCTGCACCCTCCTTGTGGGGGGCTGCACCACCACACCCCCCTACTTAAATATACCAACTCCAAGATCACACTACAGTGTAGGGAATGGGAAATTTCCCATTTCCACACAGCAGTGCACTAATGTGCAATCTCGGAGTTGGTATATTTAAGTAGCGGGGGGGTGTGGGGGCACAGAGGGGCTTGCCCTCCTGCTAAAACCCTTTTATGTTACTTTTTTTTGTTTCATTTTATTTTATTACATCTTCGAACATTTAAATATTCAATCTCTAAAGGTCGACCTTTAGGGATTTGAAGATTCAATCGTTCATTTATGTAATATAGACCTCAGCATCACAGGCAGGGCCAGCAGATACAGATGAGGAGTCTGAGGAAGAACAAGCAGCTATGGATGATTCTTGCAGATGTAGGCATTCAAAATATGCTGTGGCTCTGGCAAAGAGACAGAGGACAGCACACAGATACTCACTACCTAAGTGAAAACCTAAGAAGTTAAGTATATACAAACAGTAACAGTAATGTATGCAAAACTGGCAGAATTTACTTACCCATGTAATGACTGTGTTCTGTGGGCATCAAAAAGAGTCAAACCCAGAAGAGACAATGTATCCAGTATTAACCCAGCTTAGTGATGTACATACAAAGAAGAGATAGAAATGATTACCCTCATTATCCAAGTATTGTATGTCAGTAATGTAAAACATGGCTCAGCTGTACAGCAATATCAGCAGCAACTCATGAGTGATATATGTAACATAATCTGCCCAATAATGTGTATCACACATTAAAGTTGCCCACCGTAGACACCACAGCAGTGAACAGGCAATCTTAGTATCAATTGCACAAGGTGCTATGCAAGCTCTAATTCCTAACTAGTAACACTGCACTATTAGGAATTGTACTACAAATACATTGAGGATAACAAATTATGTAACAATCATTTAAACTTTTCCTGGAAAAAAAAACATAAAACTAATCAGTACAGTACTTTTAATTAAAGCAAGCTGTGATGCCCGTGCACTGTCTCATTAATCAGGGAGCCTCAGTCCTCAGCACTATCACCAGTGAGGGACGTGCATATTGGGAGGATGACAAGTACACACACAGTAAAGTACAATTTCCCTTAAGAGCATACAGAGATCACAGTCAGTCTGGGGCTAGTTTCTCCCTCTATATCCAGATCCCCAATAAGTCGACTCACTGGCACAGCTATAGGGTTAAGATCTCAGCCAAGTGGTCAAGCCAAAACCTCCAGAACCCTCTCTGTCCAAACAGTGCTTCGTGTCCCTGCCCAAGTAGATCAAACACACACACACACACACACACACACACACACACACACACACACACACACACACACACACACACACACACACACACACACTTTGAGATTTGAATTATATACAAACACACAGACACTCCTGGGAATTCTGGCACAGGTTCACTAGCTATGTCCCCTTCTGCCCAGATGAAAAGGTAGAAATCACTGCACCAACCAGTACCTATCAGCTACTAATAATTCCCAAAGGGTGTCCAGTCTTACTGTGTGATGTTACTGTTATCCAAACAGTAAGTGTGACCAGAACTTTTAAGGCTATTCCAGAGTGGCCTGCACAGTATCACCAAATACATGCAAGTACTCTAAGAGCTTAAATATCTCTATACAAAACCAGCCACAATTAAAAGGTTTAAATATATTTAATAATAAATAACAAAAGCACAAGACAATACTCATTAACTCAACACAGTGACAATAGAGTTCAGAATCACAGGAAATACTTTAAAACAACATTGCAGGACAGTCTCACATAAATATAGAAAACAGCTAAAGTACAGTAAAGTACAATTTCCGTTAAGAGCACACAGAAATCACAGTCAGTCTTGGGCTAGTTTCTCCCTCTCTCTTCAGATACCCAATAAGACTCCCAACTGTCACAGCTATAGGGTTAAGATCTCAGCCAAGTGGTCAAGCCAAAACCTCCAGCACCCTCTCTGTCCAACCAGTTCTTTGTGTCCCTGCCTAAGTACCTGACACATGCGCACTTTGAGATTTGAATTATATACAAACACACAGACATTCCTGGGGAAGGCTGGCACAGGTCCGCTAGCTATGCCCCTCCTACCCGGACTATAAGGTAGAAATCACTGCCACCAACCATGACTTATCTATACTAATAAGGCCCTTCCAAAATGATGCCCAATCTTACTGTGTGATCTTACTGTTATCCAAATAGTGTGACCAGAACTTTTAAGGCTACTCCAGAGTGGCCTGAGCAGTATCACCAAATACATGCAAGTGCTCTAAGAGCTTAAATATCTCTATACAAAACCAAAGCCACAATCTTTATAGAAAACCAGCCTCAATTAAGAAGTTTAAATATATTTAATAATAAATAATAAAAGCATAAGACAATACTCATTAACTCAACACAGTGACAATAGAGTTCAGAATCACAGGAAATACTTTAAAACAGCATTGCAGGACAGTATCACATAAATATAGAAACAGCTGGACTAATCTTACTATTTTCCTATCTATTTCTGAGATACTATACCCTAACTGCCTTACATACACAGCCAGGAAGATATAGATGAGAAGTGCTGAAGAGATGTTTACAATTAATTAACATTAATACAAAATACACCGACTTTCTCTCTGAGATAGTTCTTAAATTAATAATACACATTACTGCTGGGTTAGCTAGATGACATCACTATTTGACACTTACATCTAGTTCCCAGGCTAAACAGATTCCAACAGAATTTAACATGTCTCAGTCAAAAATACTTATCTCTCAGATATATAGCTGCTAGGAAGTCACAGAGCAATAAAAAACACTTTACACATGAAACCTAGTAATTATCTCTGTCTTAAGACAGTAGAAAGAAACTCTAGCTGTAGACATTCTGTCTCTTAGCTGAGATAAACTAACTTTATACACATCATAAAACTCTTTAATTATTTTCTTAAGAGTTTGCAAGTTAACTCCGTATATTCCAGCCTTTACCATCAACACATACATTTACATAGGCATGTAGTTTATACATATTTCTGTTCTTTTCCAGCAGGGTGCACTGTGGTTACAATCTTGAAGCGCAGTACAGAACATATAGTTTTCTTACATTTCTAAGGCATGCATACAAATCATAGTACTATTCACATATGACATAGAATTATTTACAAAATTCTAGCTGGCAGCCTTCACACAAACATCTGAGTAGGCAAGCAGTAGCTATCCTCAATGTACATCAGGCATAGACAACCCTAATTCATAAAGAAATATTTAAAGGGCAGGCCACAGCCATCATCAATTGTGCAGGGTGGGGATGAGGGTACAACAGGGCAAGCCTGACACCAAAGAAGTGTGTGCGTGTGTGTGTGTGTGTGTGTGTGTGTGTGTGTGTGTGTGTGTGTGTGTGTGTGTGTGTGTGTGTGCGCACGCACGTGTCTTTTGTGTGCGAGGTGGTATGGCCAAGATGAGTTTTACTGTCTATGGGTAAGCAAGAATGCAATCAATGCCCTTGTGCTAGCACTACTTCCTGTCATCCTGGACAGGTGTGAGCCATGCACGGTAAAGAATTCAGTTCACCATCACTACTCCTGACCATGAGCACTATCTCTGCCAGAAGTTGCACTGCTAGTTCCATAATCCTGGCTAGAAATCCAGAGTGTTACTCGAACATGAATAATATCTGCTGGATTAGCTCTCATCATGACTACGTCCATGTCAACAACTATCTGGCCTACCACATCTGGGTGTGGAAACCTCAATCACTGATGAAGCAGTGAAAGTAGTGCCACTAAGGGAGTGGGATCTTGCACAACCACATCAACCAACACCTGATGATGCAAATGCTCTCTGGCTATGTGGAGTCTGACCCTTCCCCTACAGCTCCTCCAGCAGATGTTCCATTACAAACAGTGCATGATCCAGTGTGTCATTTATTCAGTTCAAGGAGTCACCCACATGGTTCAGGAAGTCTTGCACATCAGAATACTCAACATTCTTTAGTCTGACTATCTCTTCTGAAACTTTGGTGGAACATGCCTGTGTTTCTGTGATGGCCTTACCCATACATTGCATGGCAACTACTGACACACCATCAGGGGTTGGTGGAAAGAATGTCTCCTTCAAGCACTTCTAATGACACCCCTTGTGGTACTTCACCCTTGTGATGGTTAGGGGAGACTGGGCCTATTCAGCAACTGGTTTAGCCACACTACCTTGATCAACCATATCACCCTCAACCTGTTCTGTCTTAGATGGCTTTGTGCCATGGGAATGCAGAGGCCTACTGACTTTGTCCAAACTCTGGGCAGGGGATATGGAAGCCACAGCCTCAGTGTCAAACTGACTCTCTGTAACCCCAGACTGTGCCTCTTCATCATCACCATCATAATCACAGTCTACTGATAGTTCATCATCATGGAGTATGAGCTCCACAGTGCTAGTGGCATGTTCACTTGTGATTAGAGCAAATAAACACAACAAAAAGAGAAATAAAAAAAAAAATGATCATATTTATGCTACATAACCCTGAGTTAAGCAATGATAAATGCCAAGTGCAATTTTGGAATTAAGGTAGACTTCAAGATAAATTATCTAAATTAATACAAATAAAAAAGGTATGCCCATATCATTTGCAGGTGGTCATTGTACCTCAGTATCAAGTGTGTCTAGACAAACAAAATAGAGATGGAAAGTGGGATGGCAAATATTAAAATAATGATGAATGAAAGACATATCTCACTTAATTATTAATATTAATAATGATCTTATACATTTATATCTCATTCCTGTCTCTTTTCCTTTTCTCTTTCTCCCCTCTGTATCTCTGTCTGTCTCTCTCTCTTCTCCGTTATATAAATAAATGTCAATTAATAGTGTACTTAGAGCTTCACCTGTAGACAACCTTTGTTCATCCTCCACCTCTGCACCTATAATCAATACTATACTGAGAACCCTTGATGATCTGCCTGGATCCTTTACAGTGCACAGGAACTCCTCTGTTGCAATGAGTGGTGGTTCAGTAGCAGGGCCACCACCAGGAGCCCTCCATTCCCATGCTATAGTACTGGCTCTTTTCTTGGCCTTGGTGATTATGTCATTGGCCTCATGTCTGATCATGCCATAGTCATGGCCATGGCCACCTGCAGCATTGAATTCATTGACCACCTGCTGCCAGATATGGTCGCAGAAAGGCTTGACTGCTAAGATTTTGTGTAAGTTGAAAAATTAATTTTAAATGTGCTAAAAGCATTTTGCCGTTACTGTGATGCTTACTGTGATGGATTTGAAGTCTTCTTAAGACACTCAGTCTTGCTGGCTGGATTCTGCTGAAATCAGTTGGATTATAGTTGCATTCACAGTCTGTTGCATACAGAAACTTGCAGAATGTACACTGATGAGAGAATATACTTTGCAGCACCTGTCTTTAAGAGCAGTAACCAATAACTTTTATAATAAACCACACATACTTCTGTTACAGCTTCAGAAAATGTTCTACTTTACTTCTCATATAGTACAGATGATGTGAGAGATATAACATTTACCTCAGGACAAAATGTGTCCCTACCAATACCCCTAACATAACTGGATTTAATACAGACTTTATATATATATATTTAGCTAAACACACACCCTCTTGGTTTTGGAAAGATACTGCCTTGATGACGCAAATGCTGACACATCTGTTCTTGTGCAAATGCTGATAAGTAAACTATCTTCAAGGAAACGCCTTGTGAATTAGAAAAGCATATTTTTAAACTTTCCTAGAAAAACATGTCCTGTTGTCAGTTCTTTAAAGAAAGCACATTACATTCTTGTCATGTCTGTAGGAAGTCAGCTTTCTTGATGTGTAATACACTCATAAGCAAGTTCCTTTTTTTTCAAGCCACAGTCATTTAGTATGGATGCTAATCACATATTACTAAACTCTGTTTCTGCATTTAAGCAAGGTTTATCTTATTCCTTATTTATGTTGCATATTTGTAGCAAAGTTACTTTCAACCTTAATATATTGTTGAGCATAATCTTACAATTCCCTCTTTTTATTTTAAAACGTACTTAAAACACTTTATACTGATATGTATTTTGATCATATTATATACAAAACATATTAAGAATCAAAATATTTAGTCCTCTTTTGATACACAAGTCAAAATGCAATTGTACATAGTTAATACAATGATATCAAGTATTACTACTAAAACTGAATATATTTAACAACTTTTTCTTTTGCAAACCATTTTGTGAAAATATTTCATCAATTATGGGCTGTGTCTGTTTTAGTTTTATAGGTTCATAGGTTCATACTAGGCTATCTGCCCTAGGGCATTTATAAGCCTAGCCAGAGTGTGTATGGCTTTCGCCACCCATTTTAAATTAATTTTGCAATGCCCTTTTTCGAGGTTAGTATACTGTGCCTCTGTCTAACAGTGACACAGAAGTGATACCCGGGGTAAACCGCCCTTTTTCGAGGTTAGTATACTGTGCCTCTGTCTAACAGAGACACAGAAGTGATACCCGGGGTAAACCTGCAATCTCCCATCCACTCATCAAGATTCCTCTTGAAGAGAGTCAATGAGGGACTCTGTCTAACCTGGACTGGGATTTTATTCCAGAGTGAAGGGAGCCTCTGGGTTATGAATCTGTCCCTCCAGCATGTCCTATTTATTTCAGTGCTGAGGTTCAAGTCCCTCGAGCATGTAGCTCAATGGGATTTGGATTTTCTGAGGTGCAGCATGTCCATTAATTCCGGGTTGGACATGGCTTTATACGTCAGGCACAGATCTCCTCTAAGCAGGCGGTATGCCACTGAGTAGAGCTGGAGTTTCTTTAACTGGGCAGCATACGGCATCTGTTTGAGCCCCTTGATCCTCTTGGTGAGGTACTTTTGGGGTCTTTCCAGTTGCTGCAGGTGTCTGGTAAGGTACATCCCAAAAGGGGCATTGTACTCAATTATGGGCCTGATGAGGGATGAGTAAAGAGGCACGATGACCTCCCCTGATCTAGATGTGAATCCCTTCATGATTAGGTGGGCTATATAAAATGTTTTTCTAACCACTTTGGCCACATGGTTGTCAAATGAGAGATTGCTATCAACTTGGGTCCCCAGGTCCCTAATTACTTCTTCTGTACTTAATGGATTACCACCTATGTGGTAATTTGTGGGCACTTTGTTTTTGCCAAAGGGGATGACTATACACTTTTTGGCGTTTAGCTTGAGGCCATGGCTCTGGCACCAGTTGTCTGTTTCTATGAAGCCCTTTTGGAGGATGCTTGTGTCGGCTGGAGAGTCTATTATGATGCCCAGTTTGCAGTCATCTGCGAACTTGGTCAGCCACAGTCCTTCCATGTTGACCTGTACCTCCGAGAAATATATACCGAACAAGAGAGGTCCCAGGACTGAGCCTTGTGGGATGCCACTTGTAACTGGTTTGGAGTCTGAGATGGCTCCAGCTATTCTAACCATGTGGGTTCTGTCCTTGAGCCAGTTTGCAACCCATCTAGTGACATAGGGGTTTATATTTAAGCTGGTGAGCTTATGTATAATGCCCGAGTGGGGTATTGTATCGAAGGCTTTTGCGAGGTCCAGGTAGGCTGTGTGGACCACCTTCCCCTTGTCAATGGCCTTGATGACTGTTTCAAAGAAATCGACCAGGTTTAAGAGGCAGGATCTGCCCTTAACAAAGCCGAACTGGGTAGGATCCAGTGTCTGTAGGTCCCCAATATCTTTATTTATAAGGTCCATGATGATCCTTTCCATAGCTTTGCAGACCAAGCTAGTGAGACTTATGGGGCAATAGTTTCCAGGATCCGTTGAGGCACCACCTTTGTGGAGAAGGACCACTGTTGCTGTACACCACTCTTTGGGTACATATCCTGTAGTAAGGCTGAGACTGAACAGTAGTTTTAGGTTTGGGATTAGCTCTTCTTGGAGTTCATGTAGGACGCAGCCCGGGACACCATCTGGTCCCATTGATGCTGTGTTTCTTGCTTTGGAGAGGGCAGCTCTTACCTGAGCATCTGAGATGTCAGGGGGGCAGCACTCTGCTGGGATAGATATTTGCCCTTTTGGTGGGGAGGGGGGGAGAAGTTTGTGCTGAACCTGTCAGCTAGGATGTTAGAAATGTCTGTGGGTTCAGTGTTTTTTTTGTCATTTTGGACTAATTCTGAGCATATCTGGGAATTCCCACCCAGGTTCCTAACATAACTAAAGAAAGCCTTGTGATCATCCTTAGTGTCCTGTGCAATTTTTCTCTCGAAGCTGGTCTTAGACGATTTTATGAGTGCCCGTAGTTTTTTGTTAATACTGATCAGAGATGCCTTCCCTTTTTGGGATTTTGCTATATCATGTAGTAGCTTCCTCCTTCTATTGTATAGTTTGTTTATGGCTGGGGTCCACCAGACAGGATGTCTGCCTTTGGAGGATTGGGTCTTGGTTTTATTTGGGATTACATGATCCATGCATTCCTGAAGGTGTTCATAGAATGCGTTTATAAAAGATTTTGCGGTCTGGGCCATATTATCCACAGGCCCGGGGGCTTTGAAGGATTCCACCTCGGTTTTGAGGAGTGTGAAATTTGCTTTAGAGAAGTTTTTCACTGTGGTTTTCTGGGCAGGGGGTGGGGTCGGGATGTGAATATCCAGTGAGATTAGTTTATGGTCTGATCTTACCAGTGAGGGATACACTTCTGGTCTGGAGCATAGAGTCCCCATGTTGGTGATGATCAGGTCCAGTATGTTTTCCCCTCTTGTGGGAGTGGTAACAAGTTGTTCCATAGCATTTGAGTTTATAAATTCTAGGAACCTTTGGGCTAGGTTGTTGGAGCTAGAGTAATGCTCCCAGTCTATGGTTGGGTAGTTGAAGTCACCCAATATAATGGTGTTTGGAGAGACCTTCATATTTATTTTTTTAACTTGATTAATTTATTCTTTTGCAATCACAGAATTTAATTTATGACTTAGTACTCTTTTATTAACTCTTTGCACCTGTTGAATTAAATCTTTACTTTTATTGATTTTTTTATATCAAATGATTAGAGATAGACTAATATCTATAAGAGACGAGAACTATGTGCTACTCCAAGCATTTATACACTGCTGAAAATATACAGTTTCAATGTCATTTTAACCATAACATTGTAGTCATGTCTCTAAACTGTCCATTAACATCTTGGTTGACAGTGAAGTGAACATAAAGTACTGAACTGGGCTTAGATCATCCCCGGGATTCATGAAGCTCGGCGCAAGGCCGGTGTAAGGCCTGCGCCGGCGGTGCAGTGAATAGTCGGCATAGTAGCGCCATATGCATAGTAATGAGTGCGCGCCGCAACCACAGACACGTGCGTAGTGTACGTGAGCGAGCCCAAGTAGGATGCGTCCGGAGGCGTGGCTAAGCCGGCAGGCGATGAGCAACCTAAAGTGCTGACTGCCACGGTCCGCCCATAATAGTAATGGCAGCAGCCAGGGCCCATGCAGAATGAAACACACGTAGAGTATGCAACATAGTACCCGTCCCAACAAAACGGAGAAGCAAACACAACCCACGAAGCCCTAAGTGTACCCGTCCAAGGAACAAAGGATACGCGTAACACCGTGTCCGTCCCGCAATGCACCGTCAGTGGGCATACCCAGAGAAGGTGTCCCGCAGCATGTCAGTGCGCCGCACCGACATAGGAGTAGCGACTAAGGTTACCACCTGTCCCACTTTGCGAGGGGCAGTCCCTCTGTGGGCAGTTGTGTCCCGATAAAAAATATTAAAAACGGCAAATGTGCCAAGATTGTAGGACATAATTATATCCCGTATTTAATGTAATGGTTGCATGAAATGGTTATTTCCGTAACTAAAATACCTAAATGTCACAAGAAACAGAATAAGCAACCAAACCGCTACAACAATAAGCTTTTATTTAGGCAAACAAGTGAAGTTCTATGCTATGTAGTGACCGTGGGTATGTGTTGGCCTGTAAAATGTGATGTGAGTCCCAAAAATGTCCCACCTTGGCCACTGGAAAAGGTGGCAACCCCAGTAGCGACATGGGCATGGTCACCAGGGTTATCAGCTGTCCCACTTTGCTATGGACAGTCCCTCATTGGACAGGTGTGTCCCACCAAAAATCGAAAAATGGCAAATGACCTGAGATTTCCGGGCAAAAATATTCCCTCAATATACCTGTAATAGTAGCATAAAACATATATTTTGTATATGAAACACATACATGGCATAAGAAACCGAATAAGGAACCCAAATGCTACCAGAATAAGCGTATATTATGGCAAAAAAGTGAAGTTCTGTCAACTCCACTTGCTGTGGGTATGTATTGTACTGCAATATCCGATGTTACCACAAAAGATGTCCCACTATGGGCATTGGAAAAGGTGTCAACCATAATGGTCACAAGCAGTAGTGAGAGTACACAGCCGGGTAGCTGTGTCAACATAACAACAGGAATGAACCAAGATACCCTAAACACAGGCAAACATGTGCATAGCAACATGTCCCACACCCAGCAACGTGTTCGTCGCATACACAGGACGGCGTATGTCTAAGCGTAATATCCAGAAGCAGAACCCATGCATGCAAATGTAATACACAATAGCCCCATTGTAGCATGTAAGTCCCACCCATATACACCTACACACAATGGGCATACCTGAAATGTGTTAAGAAGTATTGTTTTAGGCAGTGCCACGCGGGCAAATATGTACCCCACATGTCACCAACCCACCTCAGGTAGAGATATGGAAATGGTTGCATGTGAATGTGTCTGCAGAATGTGTACATCCCGCATGTGGTATGTATTTATTTTATTTATTTATTTTATTTTACATTTGTTGACCGGGCTAGTCCAACTGGATACATGTCCATTTTCAGTGGAGGCCCGGGGAGAAAAGCTCCAAGGTCATAGTTAGATTAACAAAAACATTGATGTTGTTACACAAGATAATATACTGGTTAATACATATACAATAATAAACCTATAACAAGTGAGTACAGTTAAATACACTGGTGCTTACAGACCAAATAAGAGAAAACAAGAAATATTAAATGATTTAACAAGGTAAGATTAGAACAGCCAGAGAAGGAGGGCTAGAATAGGGTGTTCTTTGGTTTTTGGGTTAGGCGGAGGCTGAGAGAGGCCTAGGTACGACTGGGGCAATAGCTTGTTAGTCTGGAGAGGAACAAGGGCATAACCATTTGGATTTCAAGTATGCTCTAAGATGTAATTTAAATTGGTGCTGAGAGGGCATAAGTCTCAGGTTGTTTGGTAGTGCATTCCAGGATTTGCCAATGGAATTGGCATATAGTGCGTCACCACCAGCATTGTTAGATTTAATGGTCCTTACTTGCAGACTTTTGGAAGACCTGAGGGAGTTAAGGTTGGAGTACTGGGTAAGTATTTTGTTCAGTGAGGGAGTATTACCTGGATGGTTAATAATTTTAAAAGCCTCAGAAAGCTGGTTGAATTTGAGTAAATTGGACAGTTCCAGCCATTCAAGAGACCTTAAATTTAGGCAGTGATGAGTGCGATAGGGCGTTCCTGTTATGAATCTGGCTATGTGATTATAGGTAGTTGTTAGCTTATTAAGTTCTTTCTTGTTTAGAAAGGAGAATATCGGGAGGCATAGAGGAGAGTGGAGAGTAGGTGGGTTCGGCAATAGTCAGTTTGGTGTGCGGAGTTAAGAAGGCCTTTATTCTATACATCGCCCAAGTTTTCTGTTAACCGATTTAATAGTTAAGTTTACATGTATATCGAATTTAAGTTTATGGTCTATGGTTACCCCTAGTAGTTTGGTATTGGATACAGGGTAGATAATGGTCCCATTGTTGGAGGACACATGGAAGGTAGGATTGTTGGTTTTGAGGGGTTCTATAGTTTGAGCAGTCACTGAGGTGGGGAAAAAGAGAAGTAATTTGGTTTTGGCAGGGTTAAGTAAGAGTTTAAGTTCCAAGAACCATTTTTCGACAGCAGAGAAGCAGTTTTGGGTTGTGGCTTGGAGTTTGGCGAGAGATTCATCAGAGCAGATTAGTGTAGAGTCATCTGCATATTGTATACAGGTGGCTTTGGGAATAGTTGAGTGTAGGCCATTTATGAATATGGAGAAGAGAAGGGGACCAAGGATAGATCCTTGGGGGACACCAATATTAGTTGGGAGTAGGTCTGATAGGCTGTTTTGCCACTGGACTGCCTGTTTTCTACTAGAGAGATAGGCATTAAACCAGCTTATGGTTGGTTTACTAAGATGTAATGTTTCCAGTGCCTGAAGCAGTAGTTGGTGGTTGACCATATCAAGGCTTTCGACAGATCTAGAAAGTGCAGAGGATATTAGTTTATTGTTGCGATTGTGGTTGACTGAGTCTACAAAGGAGAGAAGAGCAGTGGTTGTGCTGTGATGGGGGCGGAAGCCATGTTGGGTATTTGATAGGAGGTTGTTATGTATGAGGTAGGTAATGAGTTGTTTATGGACACAGCGTTCCATAATTTTGGCTAAGGGAGACAGTATGGCTATGGGCCTATAGTTAGAGGTTTCAGTGGAGGGCCCTCCTTTGTGGAGGGGGATGATATAAGAGATTTTCCAGATAGAGGGAATAGTTGCTTCAGAAATGGTCCGGTTGATCAAGATTGATACCAGGTAGGCTATGGCATCACATGCTATTTGTAGGTATTTGGCAGGGAGCTGATCAGCGAGGGTGGTTGGTTTCAATTTTTTCAAGAGTGTGCGAATGAAGGAGGTGGAGATGGGTTGTAGGTTAAAGGTCATTTGGGTAGTATTTGTAATTGGGGTTGCCACTGAGGGAGGCGAGGGAAGCTTGCTGGCAAGGGACTGGATGGTCTCAGTGAAAAAAGAATTAAAGGAATTGGCTATTTTTGTTGGGTCATTGTCGATGAGTTTGTCGGGGGTGGGGGTAGTAGACTTACCAGGATGAAGTAAGCGGTTAAAACCTGCCCAGAATTTTTTAGGATTATACTGATGTTTGTCTTGGAGGTGACAAAAATATTGTTTTTTATCAGATTTAACAGCTATTTTGGTTGAATTTCTTAGCTGGAGGAACTTGATGCGGTCTAAAGGGGTTTTTGTGGTTCTCCACTTTTTCCAGGCCTGGTCTCTAATTCTAATTTTGGATTTAGTTTCTTGTGTTAGCCAGGGTGCTATACATACCTTAGTTCTCGTAAGTCGATTGGGAGCATGGGAATTGAGTATCTTGAGGAAAGTGTTGTTAAAGTATGAGACACTTTCGTCTAAGGATAGGGTTTTTAGGATGTGCCAGTTACAAGCCTTGAGATCAGCTAGGAATTGGTCAGGGACAAAATTTTTGCTATTCCTTACTAATCTAGTTATGGGGGGAGTCTTATTTGAACATTTGTGTCTTATAATGAAAGTAGCAAGGTGGTCACTAAGGTCATTGGGAAGGGTTCCTGTGGTATAGCTATTTGAATTCCTATTAGTAAGAATCCAGTCAATAATACTCTCCTTTTGCTGTGCATGTCCAATTCTCGTGGGAGAAAGAATATTTTGGGAAAAACCATGTAAGTTAATGGGGAGCGGATTTGATTGGGCCGAGTAGAGAGACCAGTCTATATTGACATCTCCTAATATTATTGTTTCTTGTGGATAATTGTTAGCAAGCCAACTAAGGGTTTGTTCAAGATTTTCTACATCTTTGTCTGCAGGTAGGTAGGTTACTATGAGATTAATACTTTTTGTCTGTTTAGGGATATCTTAAGAGCAATCAGTTCCAGGTTTGGAACTTTTGGGGGTTGCAGTGAATTCATTGTGATGCTCAAGGAGTTCTTGAACATCACAGCTATTCCGCCACCCTTTTTGGTTGTACGATCTGCCCTGATGATGTTATATCCAGGAGGGATAATTTCCTCATCCTTGGTGCTTGGTTTGAGCCAAGTTTCTGATAAACACATTATGTCCGGGGAGTGGATATCAAGCATGGCATGCAAGCTATGTACTTTATTGTTAATACTTCTAATATTGAGATGGAGCAAAAAAAGGGAGTCCGCAGGTCTGCTAGTTGCATAGTGGAGGTTAGGGACTGGGTCACTAAGAGGGCCTGGGTTAGGGTGGATGTCCCCGTCATTAGTGATGGATTTTTTCAAATAATCTAGTATTTTTTGTAGTCTAATTAGTAGTTTAAGCTGTTCTCTAAATGTGGATACTTTAGGGTACCTAAGCATGTAGTACCCGTCCAAACCCTATAGGTATGCACATGCCACGGTGCACATAACTGTACACATGTGGACAAGTCAGGATGTTGAACCACCGCACCGATGATTAGCTATGCAGACAAGTCAAACACATATAGCGGAACATGTGCCTACCAAACAGGACATCCTAACAGGGTGCCACAGGCACAGAAGGGGAAGGTGGGACATCACATGTGGAGAGTAGCGTTGCTGGACGGCCAAACACCCACGGTCAAGGTAAAGGACGGAACAACATGCATATGGCCGGATGGATGTTGTTAGAAAAATATATATAGAAACACATATGAAGTGCCAGTTTAGAAGCAAAATACTATATAATGCATTGAATTGTACTGTACAATATGGCAGTAGAAATGATCATGCATGTAATTGGTGAAGCTTAGCTGCAGTGTGATCGAACTCTGACCCTGGCAGTAACCAGTTCAGCAGGCCTATGTCTCTCAGCATTAATTATCTGCTGGGTTACAGAAAAATAAATGTATGTACATGTATAACATCCTCCCTTTCCCTGAGGAGGATGGCCTTGTGAGCTCTATCGAAGATAGAGTACAACTCCTTACCAGAGAGACAAAGGAACGTATTAAGAAATGAACTGACTATTGTATCGGAACAGTCCAGGGTCCTTGAAACAGCAACAATTACAGAAGGACACTGTAATTGACCAGGTGCCTTGCAAGGCTGTGTTATTCTCATGGGAAAACATTTTAAAAGCATGACCTCAGTACCCTCGTATGAATAGAATATTGCGGACCATAGTGATGGAAATGCCCTGTGACTGACCACGTCAGTAAGGTGGGCAAAAGCTGATTGTAAACACTATATAAAGAAATTGCTTACTGTATAGAGTCAGACAAAACTCTCATACTTGGACTGTATAGTTTTTTGCCTGCCTGTGTACACTACTAAAACGTTGTGAACCCGAGCTTCCTGTGTTATTGACTGTCACTTAGAAAAGCCTACTGATTTCTAGTCTGGTTTTAACAACTTATTTGACATTGTGGTCCTTCTTAGCCGGAATTCCCTTGGTAAGCTACAGGTCAGAGTGCATGGGTGGTTAGACATCTGCGCAGGAGAATTTGCCTAAATGGTTCTTCTTGAGTGAAAAGACCTCCGACTGAATTGTTGTGTGTAAAGAGGCTGTCCACTGTCTGATCTGTGGCTGAAAAGCGGAAAACTGGATCCCAAGAAGAAAACGTGCAGTCATAAACAGGAGGCTCAGGTAAGGAGAGTTTGCCTCTTTGTCTCTATTGTAGATCAGGGACCAGGCTACATTGTGTTTCTGTTAACAGTTGTGATAGCAGGTCGAAGACCAATCCAAGTAGTTTTAAATTTGGACATAGATCAGGGGAACACAGAGTAGAGTAAATAGTCATTGTAGACACTACAGTGGATACAGGGAAGGAGATACTGCGTGGTACGAGAGAAGGGTTACGTAACAGTCGTGTAGAAGACATGGGAGATTAGTGCACAAACAGATCGTGTGATCCGCGTTTGACGGGTGATGTGAAGTATATGCAATTGCAGAGAGCACATAATGTGAGATATTCTGCAAAATGGGGTAATAAATATGACATTGATGGTATATTAGACAAAATATCGTTACTGAAACATTGGAATCACTTAAAATGTAACGCAGATGTTCGAGGGTAACCACCTGTCCCACTTTGCGAGGGACAGTCCCTCTTTGGCCAGTTGTGTCCTGCAAACAAACTGAACAAATGGCAAATGTCCTTATATCTTAGGACAAAAATATTTCCTATATCTTCTTTAATGGTAGCATAAAACAGTTATTTTGTATCTGAAACACCAAAATATCATAATAAACAGAATAAGCAACTCAAATGCTACAAGAATAGGTTGCTATTCTGGCAAAAAGTGAATTGCTGTCCTTTGCACTGGCTGTGGGTATGTTTTGCCCTGCAAAATCACACGTTCCTAACACTAATGTCCCACTTTGTGCATTTGAAAAGGTGGCAACCCTAAGATGTGCAGGCGAAAAGACAGCAACAATTGGGTATCCCTCAAGCACATAGGTGGATTGAGGTAGTGAACCGAAGGGAACAGAACACTAAAAATGCGAAAGCATCATACGTAGACAAAGAAGATAATAATACAGTAGTAGCGACAGCCCCTCTACCACCTCCGATACCACATCCAGGATATGAAGCGGGAGGGCAGGCTAGTCCCCCCCACGTTATCCTGTGGCAACAGAGGTATCACAACGACCAAATGTAAGAGAAGCTATTGAAACCACATCCCGAACTCGTAAAATACCTAGGGACACTCAAGTAAGAAGAGAGTCACTAGAACAAAGTGAGGATATCTGTCAATTAATTGAAGTACCAAACCCTCAGGCAGGACAGGAAGGCCAGGACCCAACTCCCTTAGTGTATAGACCGTGGACACCAGAAGATATCTGGAAAGTCACAGAGGGAATTCCCCATCTACAAAGTAATCACAATTCACCATGCAATACCCCTGTATCTTCTGATAGAAAAGCAAAGGGGGAATGGCGGATAGTACAGGATTTACAAGCTGTAAATCATGTAATAATACCTAGGGTACCGATGGTGCCAGACCCACACACTATATTGAATGCTATGATCCCGCCACAGAAGTATCTTACCGTGGTACATATAAGCTATGCTTCCTTTTCAATACCTATACATCCAGATAGTCCATATTGTTTTGCATTTACATTCAGGGCAACAGATACAGCCATACCCGGCTATCGCAGGGATACTGTGAAAGTCCAACGATATTCGCACAGGAGATGGCTAGCAACATTCCGGTGTTTACTCCACCCAGGGCCAGTCAAGTTCTACTTTATGTGGATGATATTCTGCTTGCGGCCCCTACCCAGCAGCAATGTAGGGAAGATACAATAGCATTATTGAAATATTCAGCAGAACAGGGACATAAATTAAGCAAGCATAAATTGCATCTACAGAGAATACAGGTCAAGTACCTGGGATATGTGGTATCCAAGGAGGGTAGAACATTAGATGACAATAGGAAGGCAGCAATTTCACAAGCACCCAAGCCAACTACCAAGAAGGGAATGATGTCCTTCCTGGGCCGACTAACTTTTGTCGAATCTGGTTACCAAACAATGCTTTGGAATCTGCTCTATTGTCTGCTTTAATCTTTAATACACCTATGGCAGCACAAGATATACTACACTGGATTCCAGTAGCAGAAACAGCTTTCTGCAGACTAAAACGATTGATAGCTTCAACATCTGTTTTAGGTCTCCGGAATAATCATAACAGATGTTTTCAGACTGTAGATTGTAAGCAGGGATATATGACATCAGTCTTGACGCAACAGCATGGAAGTAAGCAACGCCCCATACCTTACTACTCATCGCAGTTGGACACAGTGACATGGTCAGTGCCACATTGTGTACAGGCAGTTGTTGCAGCACCCATGGCAGTACAGGCCTCGGCCTCAATGTTATTATTCCACCCTCTCACTGTGAGAGTGTCTCATGCAGTTGCGATCATTTTGCTGCAAGAGAAAATAGCATTCCTGACCTGTGCTAGACATCAAACTTGTTTGACCATACCCCTGAGTCAACCTCATATGGTGATTGAACGTTGTACAACATTGAACCTATCAACGTCACGTCTGACACCTGTGTATGGTACACCACACAGTTGCCTACAGGAAATGGAGCAAATAACTCTACACAGACAGGATATCACTGATATACCCTTAGATGATGCAGAGGTGACAGTTTATGTGTACGGATCATGTAGAAAGAGTCCTACAGGAAAGAATCAAGTAGGTTATGCAGTAGTTATTGATAATGAGATTGTAGAAGCCCAACCACTGCAGCATAACATGTCTGCTCAAGCAGCAGAATCGATAGCTTTAACACGTGCTTGCACTCTAGCGAAAAACAGATGTGTGGACATTTATACCGATAGTCAGTATGTTGTCTCTACAGTGCATGTTTATGAGCAGCAGTGGAAGAATAGGTGAATGATAACATCCACTGGTAAACCGATTAATCATGCGCAATTGATCCTGAATGCATTAGATTCCATTCAGTTACCCACTAAAGTAGCTAATTGTAAATGTGCAGCTCATACAAAGCAACAGGATAACATTATGAAAGGTAAGGCACGAGCTAATGCAGCTGCAAAAAACA